>NC_059212.1:9151960-9168252 GCF_020615455.1 Coregonus clupeaformis | reverse complement strand
GTCTGTTTTTCCCTTTGTGGTTGTGGGTTCTTGTTCCAGTTGGTTTTGTGTTTTGTACCGTGGACTTCACGAATCGTTTGTTGTTTTGTTTATTGTCAGTATTTATCACTATAGATAAATAAACGTGTTCGTTCATCACGCTGCGCTTGGTCTACTTCCTACGACGATCGTGACAATTATCCGTAGAGGCTGCCTAGAGTGCCGTAGGCCGTAACGCAACAAAATGTGGAAAAGTCAAGGGGTCTGAACACTTTCCGCGTGCACTGTAACTTCTTTAGAAGTCACAATCTGGTCACAATCTGGTATGCGATGGATGGAGTTATTTTACTGAACATAACAGTATATCTCTCTATATTGTCAGACACCCCATCCAGTCTGCTGTTATTAGAGTTGTATTGACATTGGTAATTGTAAAGCAGTGTGTGTGTGTGTGTGTGTGTGTGTGTGTGTGTGTGTGTGTGTGTGTGTACAGATTGGCAATAGATGGAGTGATATCTCCATTTCATTTCCCTCAGTACTAATCTTATTCAGTGGCTCTATAACATGATTGCTGGCATCAATTATATAGCATTTATCCTAAATGGCACACTATTACCTTTATAGTGCACTACATAGTGCTCTTGTCAAAAGTAGTGCACTACATAGGGAATAGGGTGCCATTTGGGATGGAACCATGTAATGCATTTCATGAGGCTTTATAATAAAAGGGAATGTATGCATTAGCTGTATGCATGTTTAGTATGCTAATAATGTGGCTAACTTTCACTCAGGGAGTATTGCGCTCACACACACACACACACACACGCGCGACACGACACACACGCAGAGCATCAAGCTTCATAGATCCCATTCATCGTGCTCACTTTTGCCAGGTGGTTTTGAGAGGAGAGACAGTGTTACTACTGCAGCCCTTTATCGTACCAGATCACAATGTTCTACTGAAGGCCTTTATCATACCAGATCACAATGTTCTACTGCAGCCCTTTATCATACCAGATCACAATGTTCTACTGAAGGCCTTTTATCATACCAGATCACAATGTTCTACTGCAGCCCTTTATCATACCAGATCACAATGTTCTACTGCAGCCCTTTATCATTACCACAGATCACAATGTTCTACTGCAGCCCTTTATCATACCAGATCACAATGTTCCTACTGCAGGCATTTATCATACCAGATCACAATGTTCTACTGAAGGCCTTTATCATACCAGATCACAAGAGCTCATTCATGCAAAGCGCAAAGCTATTTGAGTTGGGAGTTATCCAGCATATCACAGTATTTACAGTTTTTTTACAATCACTTTGGCACTAATTTCAGAACCTTGACGTCATTTTTCAAAACTCTAGACACAAAACTCACAACCAATGATCAAAATGCAAATTTTTCAAAACTCTAACACTTTTTTCAATTGCTTGGATACAATACACATAAAACTAAGATCATTTGTTCATTTAACAAAAGTCACCTGTTCAATATGACACAACTTAACATCAAAGTACTACTATTTCAAAAGGCGATTCACACATTACAGTGTCTATTCATGTGTCTATTCATTTCATTACAATTATCCAACTATCAATTGATACAACTGCTCAAAATGATAAGTAACTTGCATTGCTCTTAGTGCATAGTTGTATGGAAACAGACAAACAATATTCCATGTTTAGATTATGAAAGTTTCAAAGTAACGAGATTCATTGTCACCAATTAGCGTGGAGCATGAACCAATTAGACTACATTATCTATGGATGTAATATTTCATCATCATTCTTTATCAGACAGTTTCTATGGTCCCCTTGTAACCTTCCTTGATGAGCTCGATCAGGCCTGTAGAGCTGGTGGTGTGACCTATGTCATTTTGTGGGATAATGTCAGGTTCCACCATGCTCATATGGTGCAAGCATGGTTTCAGGCCCATGCACAATTTACCACCCTGTATTTACCCCCATACGCTCCTTTACGCATGCAATGACATCACGGCAGACCAGTGTCAGGCCTGGATTCGCCATGCCCGAAGGTTTTTTCCAAGATGTTTGGCTAATGAAAATATCCATTGTGATGTAGATGAGAACCTGTGGCCAAATCCACAAGACAGAGTTGATGAAAATGGAGAAGTACAGTAATCACTCCTATGTTTTGCTTTTTACAGTACAAGCAAGCAAGTTGAGGAACACTGCATTTGATGTTTTACAGTACTGTATTGTTTTTCATCAATATATTTCAGATTTTGTTCAATGATTCCACTGTGTCTGTAGTATTCTCTCTACTACTGCAGTACTTTTACAGGGATGTATTTACATGTAGTACCATAATGAATCATGTATCACCTATTTTGTACTACAATATTTAATGATTGTACGAACAATGACACAGTGACACTATCGGTTGCTTGTGTGTGGGTGATCTAAATTAAAGTTTCATTGGTATTTCACAATAAATTTGTTTTTTGAACCAATGATTGTGCAAGTGCATGATTTCTTTAAAGATATGAATGCACAATGCAATGTTTTGAACATTGGACAGCCTGTGTTACAAGTGATGACCGTTTTGAGTTTTGTGTCTAGAGTTTTGAAAAATGACGTCAAGGTTCTGAAATTAGTGCCAAAGTGATTGTAAAAAACTGTAATGTCTTCTAGTGTCTTCTAGTGTGTTCTAGTGTATTCTAGTGTGTTCTAGTGTCTTCTAGTGTGTTCTAGTAGTGTCTTCTAGTGTGTTCTAGTGTGTTCTAGTGTGTTCTAGTGTGTTCTAGTGTCTTCTAGTGTCTTCTAGTGTGTTCTAGTGTGTTCTAGTGTGTTCTAGTGTATGTCCTTTGGGTGCTGTAATACCTCTGGAGACTCGTATTCACATCAGAGAGAATCACACCACAGCTGTTTTACTACCATATTGAAAACCCTTTAAATGAGGATCTGAACTTGCCCAGCCAATCATTCACATTTATTGTGTGTATGTCTCTGTCTGTCTGTCTGTCTGTCTGTCTGTCTGTCTGTCTGTCTGTCTGTCTGTCTGTCTGTCTGTCTGTCTGTCTGTCTGTCTGTCTGTCTGTCTGTCTGTCTGTCTGTCTGTCTGTCTGTCTGTCTGTGTGTCTGTCTCTGTCTGTCTGTCTTTCTGTGTGTGCGTGCGTGTACCCTCCCAATGGTCCCAGGATATTACGCTCGCTAAGATCTACCATTATACATGATGAATTACCTAGGAAGAACTTGGTCTTCTCTACTTCTCATTACCCCTCTCTCTCTCTCTCTCTCTCTCTCTGTCTCTGTCTCTGTCTCTGTCTCTGTCTCTGTCTCTCTCTCTCTCTCTCTCTCTCTCTCTCTCTCTCTCTCTCTCTCTCTCTCTCTCTCTCTCTCTGTCTCTGTCTCTGTCTCGCTCTCTCTGTCTCTCTCTCTCTCTCTCTCTCTCTCTCTCTCTTCTCTCCCTCTCTCTCTCTCTCTCTCTCTCTCTGTCTCTGTCTCTGTCTCTCTCTGTCGCTGTCTCTGTCTCTGTCTCGCTCTCTCTGTCTCTCTCTCTCTCTCTCTCTCTCTCTCTCTCTCTCTCTCTCTCTCGCTCTCGCTCTCAGACTACTGTACTCTCTGTTCAGTACTTATTGTAAAAATCACATTGACTAACTTTATGAATGTAATAAACTGATTAAATCAATCCATCATAAAACTGCAGATAAAAGGAAACATATCATTAATCTATCTTAACCATATTCCTAAATGCCTGCTTTGTTTCTGTGTTGTGTATTTATCGTAATTGATCTAAAGAGTCCCTTTATTCAAACCAAACGGCTGATTATTTTCTATTTTTCCATTTCCTGTTGTGCACACCCGTTTTGAATACTAATCCTTTCAAAAGTCTGTTTTCCTCAACCCTCCATCCTTCTCTCCCCGGTTTGCAGAGGTACAAATTATTAATGTTAATCATAATGAAAAATATGCCTCAGCGCAGTAGGGCTATACATGACCCCAACGGTTTCTGCATGATAGAGGGGAACCATTTGAGAAACAGCCTGACGGCAGTTCGATGCTGGCTACGGATCCTGGTCAAAGGTGGGCACAACATAGGGAACAGGGGTGCCATTCGGGACCAAAATCAGCTCTCTGAAATACCACAGAACTAAACCCACTGTTCCCTCCCTCTATACACACTTTTGGTAGTTTTTTTTGTCTCAATGTAAACTAAGTCAGGAAATAGTGCAATGCCTTTGATGTGTGTGTATTATGATGATGATTTCAGTTTTTTATTGTTGAATCATTTATCTGCGACAAGGCTTACAGGAGGCATTTCATAAAGACACTTTTACAACATCTGACATAAAATAAATATAAATAATATACCACTGTTATGAAACACGACAATATACACTACCGTTCAAAAGTTTGGGGTCACTTAGAAATATTCTTGTTTTCCATGAAAACATACATGAAATGAGTTTGAATAGGAAATATAGCAAAATGCATAGGAAATGTAGTCATTGACAAGGTTAGAAATAATTATTTTTAACATAAATAATAATTGTGTCCTTCAAACTTTGCTTTTGTCAAATAATCCTCCATTTGCAGCAATTACAGCCTTGCAGACCTTTGGCATTCTAGTTGTCAATTTGTTGAGGTAATCTGAAGAGATTTCACTCCTTGCTTCCTGAAGCACCTCCCACAAGTTGGATTGGCTTGATGGGCACTTCTTACGTACCATACGGTCAAGCTGCTCCCACAACAGCTCAGTAGGGTTGAAATCTGGTGACTGTGCTGGACACTCCATTATAGACAGAATACCAGCTGACTGCTTCTTCCCTAAATTGTTCTTGCATAAGGTTTGGAGCTGTGCTTTGGGTCAGTTGGAGGAAATTGGCTCCAATCAGCGCCCGTCCACAGGGTATGGCATGGCGTTGCAAAATGGAGTAATATCCTTCCTTCTTCAAGATCCCTTTTACCCTGTACAAATCTCCCACTTTACCACCACCAAAGCACCCCCAGATCACATTGCCTCCACCATGCTAGACAGATGGCATCAAGCACTCCTCCAGCATCTTTTCATTTGGTCTGCGTCTCACAAATGTTCTTCTTTGTGATCCGAACACCTCAAACTTCGATTTGTCTGTCCATAACACATTTTTCCAGTCTTCCTCTGTCCAGTGTCTGTGTTCTTTTGCCCATCTTAATCTTTTATTTTTATTGGCCAGTCTGAGATACGGCTTTTTCTTTGCAACTCTGACTGGAAGGTCAGCATCCCGGAGTCGCTTCTTCACTGTTGACGTTGAGACTGGTGTTTTGCGGGTACTATCTAATGAAGCTGCCAGTTGAGGACCTATGAGGCGCCTGTTTCTCAAACTAGACACTCTAATGTATTTGTCCTCTTGCACAGATGTGCACCGGGGCCTCCCACTCCTCTTTCTATTCTGGTTAGAGCCAGTTTGCGCTGTTCTGTGAAGGGAGTAGTACACAGCGTTGTACGAGATCTTCAGTTTCTTGGCAATTTCTCGCATGGAATAGCCTTCATTTCTCAGAACAAGAATAGACTGACGAGTTTCAGAAGAAAGTTCTTTGTTTCTGGACATTTTGAGCCTGTAATCGAACCCACAATTGCTGATGCTCCAGATACTCAATTTGTCTCAAGAAGGACAGTTTTATTGCTTCTTTAATCAGCACAACAGTTTTCAGCTGTGCTAACATAATTTCAAAAGGGTTTCCTAATGATCAATTAGCCTTTTAAAATGATAAACTTGGATTAGCAAACACAACGTGCCATTGGAACACAGGACTGATGGTTGCTGATAATGAGCCTCTGTACACCTATGTAGATATTCCATAAAAAATCAGCCGTTTCCAGCTACAACAGCCATTTACAACATTAACAATGTCTACACTGTATTTCTGATCAATTTGATGTTATTTTAATGGACAAAAAAAATAGTTTTTCTTTCGAAAACAAGGACATTTCTAAGTGACCCCAAACTTTTGAACGGTAGTGTATATACTATACCACTGTTATGAAACATGAGTATACAGTAGATTTGGAAAGTATTCAGACCACTTCACTTTTTCCTTATTTTAAAATGGATTAAAAGCATTTTTTTCCTCATCAAACTACACTACCAGTCAAAAGTTTGGACACACCTACTAATTTAAGGGTTTTTCTTTATTTTTTACTATTTTTTACATTGGACAATAATAGTGAAGACATCAAAACTATGGAATAACACATATGGAATCATGTAGTAACCAAAAAAGTGTTAAACAAATCAAAATATATTTTATATTTGAGATTCTTCAAATATTCTTCAAACAGCTTTGCACACTCTTGGCATTCTCTCAACCAGCTTCATGAGGTATTCACATGGAATGCATTTCAATTAACAGGTGTGCCTTCTTAAAAGTTAATTTGTGGAATTTATTTCCTTCTTAATGCGTTTGAGCCAATCAGTTGTGTTGTGACTCAGGGTCTTCTATTCCTGTGGCGGTCCTCATGAGAGCAAGTTTTGTGACTGCACTTCAAGAAACTTTCAAAGTTCTTGAAATATTCCGTATTGACTGACCTTAATGTCTTAAAGCAATGATGGACTGTCGTTTCTCTTTGCTTATTTGAGCTGTTCTTGCCATAAAATGGACTTGGTCTTTTACCAAATAGGGCTACCTTCTGTATACCCCTCCATACCTTGTCACAACACAATCGATTGGCTCAAACGCATTAAGAAGGAAATAAATTCCACAAATTAACTTTTAAGAAGGCACACCTGTTAATTGAAATGCATTCCAGGTGACTACCTCATGAAGCTGGTTGAGAGAATGCCAAGAGTGTGCAAAGCTGTTATCAAGGCAAAGGGTGACTAGTTGAAGAATCTCAAATCTGAAATATATTTTGAATTGTTAAAAACTTTCTGGGTTACTACATGATTCTATATGTGTTATTTCATAGTTTTGATGTCTTCACTATTATTCTACAATGTAAGAAATAGTAAAAAATAAAGAAAAACCCTTGAATGAGTAGGTGTGTCCAAACGTTTGACTGGTACTGTACATACAATACCCCATAATGACAAAGCAAAAACAGATTTTTAGAAAACAGAAATACCTTATTTACATAAGTATTCAGACCCTTTGCTATGAGACTCAAAATTGAGCTCATGTGCATCCTGTTTCCATTGATCTTCCTTGAGATGTTTCTACAACTGATTGGAGTCCACCTATGGTAAATTCAATTGATTGGAAATGATTTGGAAAGGCACACACCTGTCTAAATAAGGTCCCACAGTTGACAGTGCATGTCAGAGCAAAGACCAAGCCATGAGGTCGAAGGAATTGTCTGTAGGGCTCCGAGACAGGATTGTGTCGAGGCACAGATCTGGGGAAGGGTACAAAAAAATATCTGCAGCATTCAAGGTCCCCAAGAACACAGTGGCTTCCATCATTCTTAAATGGAAGAAGTTTGGAACCACCAAGACTCTTTCTAGAGCTGACCGCCCGGCCAAACTGAGCAATCAGGGGAGAAGGGCCTTGGTCAGGGAGGTGACCAAGAACCCAATGGTCACTCTAACAGAGCTCCAGAGTTCCTCTGTGGAGATGGGAGAACCTTCCAAAAGTTCAACCATCTCTGCAGCACTCCACCAATCAGGCCTTTATGATAGAGTGGCCAGATGGAAGTCACTCCTCAGTAAAAGGCACATGACAGCCCGCTTGGAGTTTGCCAAAAGGCACCTAAAGACCCTCAGACAATGAGAAACAAGATTCTCTGGTCTGATGAAACCACGATTGAACTCTTTGGCCTGAATAACAAGCGTCACGTCTGGAGGAAACCTGCCACCATCCCTACGGTGAAGCATGGTGGTGGCAGCATCATGCCGTGGGGATGTTTTTCAGCGGCAGGGACTGGGAGACTAGTCAGGATCGAGGGAAAGATGAACTGAGCAAAGTACATAGAGATCCTTGATGAAAACCTGCTCCAGCTCAGAACCTCAGACTGGGGAGAAGGTTCACCTTCCAACAGGACAACGACCCTAAGCACACAGCCAAGACAACGCAGGAGTGACTTTGGGATTTTTCGTTTTTTGTGTGTAGATTGATGAGGGGGAAAAACATGTTAGAAATGTCAGAACCAGGCTGTAACGTAACAAAATGTGGAAAAATGGAAGGGGTCTGAAAACTTTCCGAAAACACTGTACATACTATACCACTGTTATGAAACATGACTACATATACTATACCACTGTTATGAAACATGAGAATATATATACTACACCACTGTTATGAAACATGACACTATATATACTATACCACTGTTATGCAACATGAGAATATATATACTACACCACTGTTATGAAACATGACACTATATATACTATACCACTGTTATGCAACATGAGAATATATATACTACACCACTGTTATGAAACATGACACTATATATACTATACCACTGTTATGAAACATGAGAATATATATACCGTATTTTCCGCACTATAAGGCACACCGGAGTATAAGCCGCAGCAGCTAAATTGAATGATATTGAATGATGTGTACATATACAAGCCGTACTGGACTATAAGCCGCAGGTGTTTTAATGTTTAATTACCATATGTAAGGGTTCGTGCACAGAGGGGATTGTCGGGAAAGAGACAAACTGTCTCGCTCTCGTAATGTCTGTCTGTCTTGCTCTCGTTCTGTCTCTCGTTCTGTCTCTCGTACCACTCTCGGTTCCACTTTTACTTTTGCGCGCTACCTGTCTCACTCTTTTCCGGCCTCCAGCTTTTCCTGCTGGAGCCCGCCGCTTAAAGGTGGGGGGCGCGGACCGGTCATAGAGCCCATAGAGTTAAAGTTGGTGGACTGTAACCTGTAAAATCCATAGATTTAGGAGGTCTTCTAGTGGCCGTTAGCTGTAAAAATCCATAGATTAGCCGCACCGTTATATAAGCCGCAGGGTCGAAAAATTGGAAAAAAGGCGCGGCTTATAGTCCGAAAATTACGGTACTATACCACTGTTATGAAACATGACACTATATATACTATACCACTGTTATGAAACATGACACTATATATACTATACCACTGTTATGAAACATGACACTATATATACTATACCACTGTTAAGAAACATGACACTATATATACTATACCACTGTTATGAAACATGACATTATGAAATGTTATGAAATGATAACATTCAGCTAGCAGGCTATACGCTACATCGGCAGGACAGAACGGCAGACTCTGGTAAGACAAGGGGTGGCGGTCTCTGTATATTTGTAAACAACAGGTGGTGCACAAAATCAAATACTAAGGAAGTCTCGAGGTTTTGCTCGCCTGAGGTAGAGTATCTTATGATAAGCTGTAGACCACACTATTTACCAAGAGAGTTTTCATCTATATTTTTCATAGCTGTCTATTTACCACCACAAACCAATGCTGGCATTAAGATTGCACTGAATGAGTTGTACAAGGCCATTAATCAACAGGAAAACGCTCATCCAGATGCAGCGCCCTAGTAGCCTGGGGACTTTAATGCAGGGAAACTTAAATCCGTTCTACCTAATTTCTACCAGCATGTTAAATGTGCAACCAGAGGGAAAAAAACTCTAGACCACCTTTACTCCACACACAGAGACGCATACAAAGCTCTCCCTCGCCCTCCATTTGGCAAATCTGACCATAACTCTATCCTCCTGATTCCTGCTTATAAGCAAAAACTGAAGCAGGAAGCACCAGTGATTTGGTTAATAAAAAAGTGGTCAGATGACGCAGATGCTAAGCTACAGGACTGTTTTGCTAGCACAGACTGGAACATGTTCCGGGATTCTTCAGACAGCATTGAGGAGTACACCACATCAGTCACTGGCTTCATCAATAAGTGCATCGATGATGTCGTCCCCACAGTGACCGTACGTACATACCCCAACCAGAAGCCATGGATTACAGGAAACATCCGCACTGAGCTAAAGGGTAGAGCTGCCGCTTTCAAGGAACGGGACTCTAACCCGGACGCTTATAAGAAATCCCGCTATGACCTCCGAACGAACCATCAAACAGGCAAAGAGTCAATACAGGTCTAAGATTGAATCATACTACACTGGCTCTGACGCTCGTCGGATGTGGCAGGGCTTGAAAACTATTACAGACTACAAAGGGAAGCACAGCCGCGAGCTGCCCAGTGACACAAGCCTACCAGACGAGCTAAACCACTTCTATGCTCGCTTGAGGCAAGCAACACTGAAGCATGCATGAGAGCACCAGCTGTTCCGGACGACTATGTGATCACGCTCTCCGTAGCCGATGTGAGTAAGACTTTTAAGCAGGTCAACATTCACAAGGCCGCAGGGCCAGACGGATTACCAGGACGTGTACTCCGAGCATGTGCTGACCAACTGGCAAGTGTCTTCACTGACATTTTCAACATGTCCCTGACTGAGTCTGTAATACCAACATGTTTCAAGCAGACCACCATAGTCCCCGTGCCCAAGAACTCTAAGATAACCTGCCTAAATGACTACCAACCCGTAGCACTGACGTCTGTAGCCATGAAGTGCTTTGAAAGACTGGTCATGGCTCACATCAACAGCATAATCCCAGAAACCCTAGACCCACTCCAATTTGCATACCGCCCCAACAGATCCACAGATGATGCAATCTCTATCGCACTCCACACTGCCCTTTCCCACCTGGACAAGAGGAACACCTACGTGAGAATGCTATTCATTGACTACAGCTCAGCATTCAACACCATAGTGCCCTCTAAGCTCATCACTAAGCTAAGGATCCTGGGACTAAACACCTCCCTCTGCAACTGGATCCTGGACTTCCTGACGGGCCGCCCCCAGGTGGTAAGGGTAGGTAACAACACATCTGCCACACTGATCCTCAACACGGGGGCCCCTCAGGGGGTGCGTGCTCAGTCCCCCTCCTGTACTCTCTGTTCACCCATGACTGCATGGCCAGGCACGACTCCAACACCATCATTAAGTTTGCCGACGACACAACAGTGGTAGGCCTGATCACCGACAACGATGAGACAGCCTATAGGGAGGAGGTCAGAGATCTGGCCGTGTGGTGCCAGGATAACAACCTCTCCTCAACGTGACCAAGACAAAGGAGATGATTGTGGACTACAGGAAAAAAAAGAGGACTGAGCACGCCCCCATTCTCATCGACGGGGCTGTAGTGGAACAGGTTGAGAGCTTCAAGTTCCTTTGGTGTCCACATCACCAACGAACTATCATGGTCCAAACACACCAAGACAGTCGTGAAGAGGGCACGACAAACCCTATTCCCCCTCAGGAGACTAAAAAGATTTGGCATGGGTCCTCAGATCCTCAAAAAATTCTACAGCTGCACCATCGAGAGCATCCTGACTGGTTGCATCACCGCCTGGTATGGCAACTGCTTGGCCTCTGACCGCAAGGCACTACAGAGGGTAGTGCGTACGGCCCAGTACATCACTGGGGCAAAGCTCCCTGCCATCCAGGACCTCTATACCAGGCGGTGTCAGAGGAAGGCCCTCAAAATTGTCAAAGACTCCAGCCACCCTAGTCATAGACTGTTCTCTCTGCTACCGCACGGCAAGCGGTACCGGAGTGCCAAGTCTAGGTCCAAAAGACTTCTCAACAGCTTCTACCCCCAAGCCATAAGACTCCTGAACAGCTAATCATGGCTACCCGGACTATTTGCACTGCCCCCCACCCCATCCTTTTTACGCTGCTGCTACTCTGTTAAGTATTTATGCATAGTCACTTTAACTCTACCCACATGTACATATTACCTCAACTACCTCCAACTAGCCGGTGCCCCCGCACATTGACTCTGCAACGGTACCCCCTGTATATATAGCCTCCCTACTGTCACTTTATTTTACTGTATATATAGCCTCCCTACTGTCACTTTATTTGACTTCTGCTCTTTTTTTCTCAACACTTTTTTTGTTGTTGTTTTATTCTTACTTTTTTTGTTTAAAATAAATGCACTGTTGGTTAAGGGCTGTAAGTAAGCATTTCACTGTAATGTCTGCACCTGTTGTATTCGGTGCATGTGACCAATAAAATTTGATTTGATTTGATTTGATTTGATTTTTTTGACACTATATATACTATACCACTGTTATGAAACATGAGTATTAATACTACACCACTGTTATGAAACATGACACTATATATACTATACCACTGTTATGAAACATGAGTATTAATACTACACCACTGTTATGAAACATGACTACATATTCTATACCACTGTTATGAAACATGAGTATAAATACTACAGCACTGTTATGAAACATGAGTATGTACACTACCAGTCAAAAGTTGGGACACACCTACTCATTCTAGTTTTTTACAATATAGAATAATAGTGAAGACATCAAAACTATGAAATAACATATATGGAATCATGTAGCAACCAAAAAAGTGTTAAACAAATGAAAATATATTTTATATTTGAGCTACTTCAAATAGCCACCCTTTGCCTTGATGACAGCTTTGCACAGTCTTGGCATTCTCTCAACCAGCTTCATGAGGTAGTCACCTGGAATGCATGTCAATTAACAGGTGTGCCTTCTTAAAAGTTAATTTGTGGAATTTCCTTCGTTCTTAATGCGTTTGAGCCAATCAGTTGTGTTGTGACAAGGTAGGGGGGTTATGCAGAAGATAGCCCTATTTGATAAAATACCAAGTCCATATTATGGCAAGAACAGCTCAAATAAGCAAAGAGAAACGACAGTCCATCAGTACTTGAAGACATGAAGGTCAGTCAATACGGAACAGTTCAGGAACTTTGAAAGTTTCTTCAAGTGCAGTCGCAAAAACCATCAAGCGTTATGATGAAACTGGCTCTCATGAGGACCGCGACAGCCAAAGAAGACACAGAGTTAACTCTGCTGCAGAGGATAAGTTCATTAGAGTTACCAGCCTCAGAAATTGCAGCCCAAATAAATGCTTCACAGAGTTCAAGTAACAGACACATCTCAACATCAACTGTTCAGAGGGGACTGTGTGAATCAGGCCTTCATGGTCGAATTGCTACAAAGAAACCACTACTAAAGGACATCAATAATAAGAAGAGACCTGCTTGGGCCAAGAAACACGAGCAATGGACATTAGACCGGTGGAAATGTGTCCTTTGGTCTGGAGTTGGATAATTTGACATTTTTGGTTCCAACCGCCGTGTCTTTGTAAGACGCGGTGTGGGTGAACGGATGATCTCTGCATGTGTATTTCCCACCATAAACCATGGAGGAGGAGGTGTTCTGGTGTGGAGGTGCTTTGCTGGTGACACTGTCTGTGATTTATTTAGAATTCAAGGCACACTTAACCCTCCCGTTGTCCTAGGGTCAAAATGACCCGCCACTGTGTTGAACCAACTTTATTTAATTTTTATATTTTGGGGATCATTTGTGAGAAGGAGGCAGTGAGACTTTAAAGAAAGTATCACTGCCTCCTTCTCACAAATGATCAAAAATATATAAAAATTAAATAAAGTTGGTTCAACACAGTGGCGGGTCATTTTGACCCTAGGACAACAGGAGGGTTAACCAGCATGGCTACCACAGCATTCTACAGCGATACGCCATCCCATCTGGTTTGGGCTTAGTGGGACTATCATTTGTTTTTCAACAGGACAATGACCCAACACACCTCCAGGCTGTGTAAGGGCTATTTTACCAAGAAGGAGAGTGATGGAGTGCTGCATCAGATGACCTGGCCTCCACAATCCCCCAACCTCAACCCAATTGAGATGGTTTGGGATGAGTTGGACAGCAGAGTGAAGGAAAAGTAGCCAACAAGTGCTCAGCATATGTGGAAAATCCTTCAAGACCGTTGGAAAAGCATTCCAGGTGAAGCTGGTTGAGAGAATGCCAAGAGTGTGCAAAGGTGTCATCAAGGCAAAGGGTGGCTATTTGAAGATTCTCAAATATAAAATATACTTTGATTTGTTTAACACTTTTTTGTTTACTACATGATTCCATATGTGTTATTTCATAGTTTTGATGTCTTCACTATTATTATACAATTAAAAAAATAGTAAAAATAAAGAAAAACCCTTGAATGAGTAGGCGTGTCCAAACTTTTGACTGGTAGTGTATACTATACCACTGTTATGAAACATGAGTAAATACAGTGCTTTGGGAAAGTTTTCAGACCCCATCACTTTTGCTCATCAATCTACACACATTACCCCATAATGACGAAGGAAAAACTGGTTTTTAGAAATTTTTGCAAATGTATTAAAAATAAAAAACTGAAATATCACATTTAAAAAGGTATTCAGACCATACTTACTCATTACTTTGTTGAAGCACCTTTGGTAGTGATTAAAGCCTCGAGTCTTCTTGGGTATGACGCTAAAAGCTTGGCACGCATGTATTAAGGGAGTTTCTCCAATTCTTCTCTGCAGTTCTTCTTAAACTCTGTCAGGTTGGATGGGGAGCATTGCTGCACAGCAATTTTCAGGTTTCTCCAGAGATGTTCTATCGGGTTCAAGTCCGGGCTCTGGCTGGTCCACTCAAGGACATTCAGATACTTGTCCCGATGCCACTCCTGCGTTGTCTTGGCTGTGTGCTTAGGGTCGTTGTCCTGTTGCTCCGTTCATCTTTCCCCCGATCCAGACCAGTCTCCCAGTCCCTTCCGCTGAAAAACATCCCCGCAGCATGATGCTGCCACCACCATACTTCACCGTAGGGATGGTGCCAGGTTTCCTACAGACGTGCTTCTTGGCATTCAGGCCAAATAGTTCAATCTTGGTTTCATCAGACCAGAGAATCTTGTTTCTCATGGTCTGAGAGTCCTTTAGGTGCCTTTTGGTATACTCCAAGTGGGCTGTCATGTGCCATTTACTGAGGAGTGACTTCCGTCTGGCCACTCTACCATAGAGGCCTGATTGGTGGAGTGCTGCATAGATGGTTGTCCTTCTGGAAGGTTCTCCCATCTCCTCAGAGAGCTCTGTCAGAGTGACCATCGGGTTCTTGGTCACCTCCCTGACCAAGGCCCTTCTCCCCCTGATTGCTCAGTTTGGCCGGGCGTCCAGCTCTCGGAAGAGTCTTGGTGATTTCAAACTTCTTCCATTTAAGAATGATAGAGAACACTGTGTTCTTGGGGACCTTCAATGCTGCAGAAATGTTTTGGTACCCATCCCCAGATCTGTGCCTCGACACAATCCTGTCTCGGAGCCCTACGGACAATTCCTTCGACCTCATGGCTTGGTCTTTGCTCTGGTATTTCTGTTTTTATTTTTAATACATGTGCAAAAATGTATACAAAACTGTTTTTGCTTTGTCATTATGGGGTATTGTGTGTAGATTGATGAGGGTAAATTTTTATTTAATCCATTTTAAAACAAGGCTGTAACGTAACAAAATGTGGAAAAATGAAGGGGTCTGAATACTTTCCGAATGCGCTGTTATGACCTCTCCTTGTTGTTGGTTATGTAACGGTTATTTATTTTGACCTTCATCAGACAGAACTGAGGTCTACATTACTTGACTGCTTGAAAGGTTTTGAGACGTGGGCGCTAAAACACACACACACACACAGAGACGTGGGCGCTATAACACACACACACACACAGAGACGTGGGCGCTATAACACACACACACACACACACAGAGACGTGGGCGCTATAACACACACACACACACACAGATGTGGGCGCTATAACACACACACACACACACACACAGAGACGTGGGCGCTATAACACACACACACACACACACACACAGACGTGGGCGCTAAACATTCCCTTGAGATGCTCCTATCTCTTTTGCTCGGGCTAATGATTACTTTTGTAAATTGCGAGGCGATCTTGAGAGTCAAGCATCAGAGGTCAGTGCACAGCTGAGAAGTGTGTGTGTGTGTGTGTGTGTGTGTGATTGTGATTTAGAGTAGTTTGAAGGAGAAGTGTTATTGTGTCGGCATTTGAAGTGGTGGTATGTATTTAAAGCATGCAGAGAGTTTGATGAGAGATTGTGTTGTTCTGACAGATTGCAGGGCCTATATGTGGTAAAAACTGAAAACCTGTTTACACACAGCGAAAAAGAAGTGTAGTGACTACTGATGTGCCATCATAGTGTGTCGGCAGAGTGTGTGTTTCCAGTGTGTGTGTTGCCAGTAACAGATGGCTGTGTGTGTGTGTGTGTGTGTCTGTGTCTGTGTCTTGTGTGCGTGTGCACGCGTGTGCGTGCGAGCGTTCATGCATGTGTGTGCATTGTGAGTGCGTGTGTATGTGCATACATTTGCACGTGTGTGTATGTCCTTGTATCGACAACATTGCTTGCTCTAATATCTCTCTGAAGGATAAAGTGATACATTGATTATTAGGTTTGGCTAATG